>NC_084569.2:29019958-29064958 GCF_033978685.3 Nerophis lumbriciformis
GTATTTCCACCATCGAAATAGTTGTTTGATGATAGTACTGTATATTTGTGTGAAGCTAATATATACATATTGTGTATTACACTTAAGTATGTTATTCGAATCACATAGCTTATACATTTGTCATTGTGTGTATTTCAGTTAAAAAAAAAAAAAATTACAGTCCAGTGCAAGACAAAAGTAAAGATAGGAAAAGACAAAGCAAGATCAACAACAATAAAGAGCCTACATGGATTAATCTGCTTTGGAACTTTATTAGACGTCTTGGATTGTTTGTTAGTTGTCTGCCAAGCTGTATAACCTCAACACGTATAGTGAGGGCAGAACAGGCAATATGCAATTTTTGCCAGGCTTCGCTCCCATGTAAGGGAATAAGAATTGTTGATTGATGACTGTGGTGTTTTTAGTGTCATAGTGTGTGTAGTTAGTATGTTCCAATAGCAGCAGAAGTGCACTTTTTGGAGAGCTGTATTATTTTCATTTTTTTGCCCAAGGGACTGATTTTATTTAACACTATATTATTATTTATACACCTATAGTGAAAACAGAGACAGGTTGTTTTTGTGTTACTGTATATATTTGTTTTTCTGAAAAATCCCACTTAATATACTTTGGGTAACAACAGTCAATATATTTTTTTTTTTTTTTTAGGGTGGTAACATTCAATATTTATTTATTTATTTTTTTCTTATAAAATAAAAGTGAGCTTTTGTTAAACCAAATATTGTGTTTTTTCCCATATACAACAACCTATCTGGAATCGATAAGAGAATCGATAAGGAATCGGTTCGATAAGAGGATTCGATAATGGGCTCGAACTCGATAATTTCTTATCAAACATCATCCCTACCTAAAAGACTGTAAAACTTTAATTCAATTTGAAATTATGTTGAAGAAATTAATTATGAAAAAAAAATATGTTGAGAATGGATTCTAAGGATGTAAAAAATAATATGATGGAGCTTTTTCATATTTGTTTTGTGATGAACGGAAAAGCTTTAGCTTCTGCCTATTCCATTTCAGACTAGTGTTTTAAATATTAATTAAGAATCATTAAATTAACCCTTAAAAGAAATTCCACTGATTTTGTGTCTTATTTCGAGTACATCTGATCATTTCAATTGGGCCAGTAAGTACTTGCAAGAGGAGCAATCACATTATTTAATAACATAATCGCATAGTTCAATCAATCAATCAGTCAAACTTTATTTATAAAGCGCTTTTCATACATAAAAGAAATGCCACGCAAAGTGCTTTACAAAGTTAAAAACAATACCCCGGAGACCCATATCACCCATTATCACATACAATTGTGGTCAAAAGTTTACATACACTTGTAAAGAACATAATGTCATGGCTGTCTTGAGTTTCCAATCATTTCTACAACTCTTATTTTTTTTTGTGACAGAGTGATTGGAGCACATACTTGTTGGTCACAAAAAATGTTCATGAAGTTTGGTTCTTTTATGAATTTATTATGGGTCTACTGAAAATGTGAGCAAATCTGCTGGGTCAAAAGTATACATACAGCAATGTTAATATTTGCTTACATGTCCCTTGGCAAGTTTCACTGCAATTAGGCTGTACTGCATCAACAAGCGACATCAGTGTGTAAAGGATATCACCACATGGGCTCAGGAACACTTCAGAAACCCACTGTCAGTAACTACAGTTGGTCGCTACATCTGTAAGTGCAAGTTAAAACTCTCCTATGCAAGGCGAAAACCGTTTATCAACAACACCCAGAAACACCGTCGGCTTCGCTGGGCCTGAGCTCATCTAAGATGGACTGATACAAAGCGGAAAAGTGTTCTGTGGTCTGACGAGTCCACATTTCAAATAGTTTTTGGAAACTGTGGACGTCGTGTCTTCCGGACCAAAGAGGAAAATAACCATCCGGATTGTTACAGGCGCAAAGTTGAAAAGCCAGCATCTGTGATGGTATAGGGGTGTATTAGTGCCCAAGAAATGGGTAACTTGCACATCTGTGAAGGCGCCATTAATGCTGAAAGGTACAGACAGGTTTTTGAGCAACATATGTTGCCATCCAAGCAACGTTACCATGGACGCCCCTGCTTATTTCAGCAAGACAATGCCAAGCCACGTGTTACATCAACGTGGCTTCATGGTAAAAGAGTGCGGGTACTAGACTGGCCTGCTGTAGTCCAGACCTGTCTCCCATTGAAAATGTCTGGCGCATTATGAAGCCTAAAATACCACAACGGAGACCCCCGGACTGTTGAACAACTTAAGCTGTACATCAAGCAAGAATGGGAAAGAATTCCACCTGAGAAGCTTAAAAATGTGTCTCCTCAGTTCCCAAACGTTTACTGAGTGTTGTTAAAAGAAAAGGTGATGTAACACAGTGGTGAACATGCCCTTTCCCAACTACTTTGGCACGTGTTGCAGCCATGAAATTCTAAGTTAATTATTATTTGCAGAAAAAAAATTAAATTTATGAGTTTGAACATCAAATATGTTGTCTTTGTAGTGCATTCAATTGAATGTGGGTTGAAAAGGATTTGCAAATCATTGTATTCCGTTTATATTTACATCTAACAAAATTTCCCAACTCATATGGAAACGGGGTTTGCAAATGATAGGTTTTAATCAGCAGACAAACAGGTGAGCTAGTATGACCTTGACTATGACTTTTGATTTATTTGAAATCTTTGTACTTATATTTTTTTTTTAATAGAATGTGTTCATTATCATTGCGTCGTGTGAGGAGCGATTGCATTACAGTCCACCTACTTGTGCCAACCGAAGGGAAGCACGCCCATCTCACACTAGCCAAACGTGAAGACTTCAGTTATGATGCTGGCTTCAGTCTCACGTCACTCAGATTATGACTTTCATAATGGGTATAGCATTGATACAACGTTCATGAAGGATGTTCGTGAAGCAGACACATTAATGGAGTTGTTTTCACTCTTTGAATATTGCAAAGATGCTCATTAAGAAGGTCACTGACAAGCCAGAGGGTGGACTGCTATCTTCCCAACACACACACACACACATATATATATATGCATATACTGTACACACACAACATACCACTTTCAAGTAAACACGATCATGATACAACGTGTCGCCCGGAGCCTAATGAGACGAGAAATGGTGGCGCTCGATGCTCGGCTGCCGCCGCAGTTTCTTAGGCGCACGGATGCCCGATCCCCATGATGTGCTCGCCGCGGAAACAGGATTATGTGAAGGACGTTGAAAGGATTATCTTAGACGTATGACATCATCTCCGCACAGAGAAAAGCCCTCAGCTAAATGATCGGATGTCAAAAAGAGCACTGCCTTACAATCCGGGGATGAAGAGGTTTTCAAGCGTGAATGCGGTAATCCGAGCAAATTGAATTTAAACTAAGTTTATTACCCAGGGGGAGAAATTCCTCATCTAAAGAACTGAGCAGAAAGACTCATTTTTCATAAGACTTGCAAGCAGAATTGTAAGAAACGCTGATTATCGGTCCTTCTATATGACACCGACACCTATTTAATAATTCCACCTTAACATTTGACAACCAAACAATTACACAAGGGGAGTGAAGAATCTCCTTATTATCTTCCTCCCAACGCTCTCATTTGAGTCACACATTGAGGGTGTTACTAAAACAGACTTCTTTCATCACCGTAATATCGCTAAAATTCACCGACGCTGAGATCATTTTTTATGCGTTCATTACGTCTCGTCTCGATTACTGTAACCTATTATTTCCGTGTCTCTGTATGTCGAGCATCAAAAGATTACAGTTGGTAAAAAATGTTGCTGCAAGACTTTTGACAAGAACAAGAAAGTTTGATCATATTACGCCTACCGTAATTAGCGCCGGGGCGGTAATTAATTTTAAACCTCTTCTCACTCCGGCTCTTACCAAAGGCATGCGGTAAATTAAGGCCTGCGCTTATAAATTTGAGTGTGATGTAAGGATACCATCATGAAAAGCACATTTAATTAAAAAAAACGTTATTATGGTCTTACCTTTACTTATAAATGAAGTCCATGCGCCGCTCCTTCTGAACAAAAGCATCGATAACCTGTTTATAGAAGTCTTTCTTATCTTTCTTCAGTTTTAAAAGTCTCTCTGTCTCGATGGAGATCTTCCTTTAATTATTACCTCCTGCTTCGATTGAAAGTCCAGTTTAGAAAACTGTTGTTGTCACTTCTTCTGCAGCCGAGTAGTCGCAAGAATGATCCCTGGGATCACTAGCGCCCTCTACCACCATGAGGCAGGAGTCATTTAATAACTCATATTTGGCACACGCAGCTATATTAATAAAACATTTTTACTGTTCTTTTTAGCATATTCAATAGCTTGGACCTTAAATCCTACTGAATAGCTCTTTATCTCCTTTTATGCGATTTTAAATTATTGAAATTAGCCTCCTCTATTTTGGAAAATGATGCCTTGAAAGGTGAAGTGTCACTCGTGACGTGACGAGTTTAACCCGGCGGTAAAACGAGGCATATGCTAATTATTCTGCGAAACGAGTTTGACCCGGCGATAAAACGAGACATGCGCTAATTATTTTGCTAAACAAGTTTGACCCAGCAGTAATTCTAAGCATGCACTAATTATTTTGCAAAACGAGTTTGACTCAGCGGTAAAACGAGACATGCGGGTAATATATACCCGGCGGCAATTCAAGGAAATACAGTATACAGTATATACATTTTATATACCTATATATATATATATATATATATATATATATATATATATATATATATATATATATATATATATATATATAATTATGATCCAGAACCTTATATTTTTGAGGATGAGCAACAAGTTTTAGAAGCCGACTGCTACCCGGGTGTAGCTTTATTGAAACACTATATACAGCAGCATTGCTAGGTGCTAAACATACAAACTAAACCTAATAAACCATACTAAAACAAAGACTTACTGTAATATTTCCATTCTCGCTGGGATGTCGACTCACAAATCCCGTTTAGATAAAGAATAAAAAACAATCCTAACGAAGGGTTAAACAAAAGTTGTTGCAACTAGCGTCTTTTTGTGTCATTTTCGCCATCTCGGGGGATGTGAAAGTGGACCAGGATGTCGGTCCATGGCCACATTTGTCTACTAGCAGGTGAGAGATGCATGAATTGTAATCTAGAATTTACTTTTAGCAAGTTTGAGACGAAGCAGAACAGCCCCCGGCCTATAGTGTATCAACAATAATCAACAACAATGTGCAGCTAAAATAGTCCGTCTGCGTTAGCACTTATAATAACAATATCACTTATATTTGGTTAATTTTCAGGTCACGACATGTACATGGAGTATTGTTGGTGCTTTCTGGATGTTTTTAGGGAGTATAACGATAGGACCCTCCGTTTGTTGACTCATTTGTTAGATATTTACTTACGATTTCAAATGCATAAAAAAAAACAAGCATATGTGTTCTTGTTTGTGAATGATAGACAACACATCTCTTTCCAATGTTTGTGTATTTCCAGTATGACTGGTCTAATAATATGGTCAGAGTGCAGAAGCGTTCCTACAGTGACGTCATCCAACCCAGAATCTACGGCAATGGCCGAATTTGCCGAAGATTTTCAGAGCAGAATATTCAAGATTGGCCGACTGAATTCGTAGCATTTTGTAATGTTTAGACGATATTTTCACATACTTATGGTTTAATGCGGGAGTCGGCAACCCGCGGCTCTCGAGCCCCATGCGGCTCTTTCGCGCCGCTCTAGTGGCTCCCTGGAGCTTTTTCAAAAATGTATGTAAATAGAAAAGACAGTGGAAAAATATATATTCCTTCTGTAAGAGAACACACATGACACAAACCTTCCTACTTGTCAGAAATCCCACTGTTTATATTAAACATGCTTCACTGGTGAGAGGATTTGTCGAGCGCCGTTTTGTCCTATTAATTACCGCGGTCCTTGAACGCACCGTAGTTTGTTTACATGTAAGACGTGTTTTATGCCACTCCTTTTTTGTCTTATTTTGTCCACCAAACGTTTTATACTGTACGTGAATGCACAAAGATGAGCTTTGTTGATGTTATTGACTTGTTGGAGTGCTAATCCGACACATTTGGTCAGTGCATGACTGCAAACTAATCGATGCTAACATGCTATTTAGGCTAGCTGTATGTACATATTGCATCATTATGCCTCATTTGTATGTATATTTGCTTTACTTATGTCCTCTGTGTATTTAATTTATATTTGCATGTCTCATGACACATTATATGTATGTAATATTGGCTGCATTTCTGATAGTTGTTTGTGTGCAATGTTGTTCCAGACCACAGCAAACGTTACCCAGCTTGCGAAGATTGTAATAAATACACTAGGAGAAGACAGTCTGCCGTTTCCTTTAACTTGGACTCACACATCTATACCTTTGACCATTCTGAGCCAGTAATTACCAGAAGTTATCTCATCCTGTGAGAAGCCTCCATTTTACTAATGATTTCCAATGATGTAAAAATGTGTAGAATAAATATTACATTTCAACATTTCTACCAACAAAGATTTGTGTCAGCCTGCGAAACATAGTCATTTTGATAGTAGGCTAATATAGACACTTACATCATGTGTTGCCTTCATTATAACACTTATATCAGACTTTTAAAGTCATTTTGATAGTAGGCTAATATAGCTAATATAGACACTTACATCATGTGTTGCCTTCATTATAACACGTATATAAGACTTTTAAAGTTGTTTTGATAGTAGGCTAATATAGACACTTACATCATGTGTTGCCTGCATAATAAGACTTATATATAGTTAGGATAGTAGTCTGTTTATTTCAATTGTTAGTTTTTTATTTATTGTCTGTTGTGTAATTTATTTTATTTTATTATTATTATTATTATTTTTTTACCCCATATTTGATCCCACTACCGCACCTTAAGTTGGAATCCTTAATCTCGTTATATGCAAATATAATGACAATAAAGTCCATTCTATTCTATTCTATTCTTCTAATATATAAGGCTTTTAAATTTGTGCAGCTCCAGAAGGATTTTTTTGTTGTATTTTTGGTCCAATATGGCTCTTTCAACATTTTGGGTTGCCGAATACAATAAAACACAATTAAGTGTTTAAAGTCAACTTGTCTTTCTTCTAAAACTGGGCACTGAACTCTACATTGCTCATGGGGTAAAAGTGAATGGTTTCTTAGTGTGTATATATCAACATATTCCTACAATAATACCTTTATGCTCTGACATTACTTTCGCCCAGGTACTTGTTTCTTTTTTATATAAATATTTCCTTTTCGTTTGAGGCTCAGAAGCCCTCTTCTAAATGTCAGTTTGATTTATTTCAGTGGAGTTGTCATCTCGCGGCATACAGACTGTGAGCCACACAGTGTGTTGGTGTGTGTGTGTGTGTGTGTGTGTGTGTGTGTGTGTGTGTGTGTGTGTGTGTGTGTGTGTGTGTGTGTGTGTGTGTGTGTGTGTGTGTGTGTGTGTTCTTGTATTTATATCCCTCTTGAGACATCAACTAGGAAAAGTACCTTCCATATGAGGACCAGTGAACAAGAACATAAATCATGGTCCCAAGACGGAAAAACATTGCATCTAATAGAGAATGTCTCATTTGCACCCCTGGTGGTGAAATCTATCAAAATTGGATGGTCCCAAAAAGGAGGGATTTTTCACATTGACTTTGTGTCTGTTTTAAAAGTGCTCCCCCTCTGGTCAACATATGAAATACCAAGTGTTTGTAAAAAATTTGAAGGGCTCCCCCTCTGGCCAACATATGAAATAACAAGTGTGTGTAACAATTTGAAATGCGCTCCCTTTGACCACAATTTATAAAAAATAAATAAATAAATACGTATTTAGAGACATACTGTAATAACTTGAAGTAAATAATGAACATTAAAAACCAATCACAAACAAAAAAAAACAAAAAAATTAAAAACAGTCTTTTTCTCATACATTTTTTCTTATAAAATTGGGAACAATTTCTCATATTATTTCTGTTTAATAATGCAATACTTTCTCATAAAATGATTACTTTTTTATGTAAAATTATAACTTTTTAATGCAGAATGGTGACATTTGTCATATAAAATTCAGCCTTTTATGACAGTATTGCCAATTTTTTTGTTGTTCTTGCAAAATAGTGACATTTTCTGAGTAAAATTATGACTTTTGTCATCATTTTGCCAAGTAAAATTCCGATTATTATTATAATATTGCCAAAGTGTTAAAGTTTTCTTATAAAATTGTGACTTTTGTCGAGTAAAATTACGACTCTTTTCATAAAATAGTCAAAATGTTAAGATTTTCTTGTAGAATTGCGACTGTTATTGAGTAACATTCAACTTTTATCATAAAATTGCACAAATGTTCAGTTTTTCTTGTAAAATTTTGACTTGCGTTGAGTAAAATTACTACTTTTGTTATAATACTGCCAAAATTCTAAGTTTTTCTTGTGAAATTAACCCATTTTTCACAACAAGCTTTTTTATATTTGCATAGTATGTATATATTATTAATGTTGTGAATACAAATCTTTATATATATCTAGAAAGGGTGGTCCTAAAGAGGTTTTCAGAGGTCTCAAGAAGGTAAGAAATACATGAATGTGTGTGTGTGTATGTGTGTGTGTGTGTGTGTGTGTGTGTGTGACCCATTCTAAGGCCTGCGTGTAGCCTGATGTCAGCGCAGCTTCATCGTTGAGTCAAATCAGAATCAAATTCTAGGCGTATGAGACGGCTGCAGATGTCTGCTGTGTGCTTTATTGCCAGAGCAGCTCTGTCAAAGGCTTGTTAAGTAGAAGGAAGCTGCGACGTTCACCCTTTCCATCTTCTCCTAACCATCTTTTCAAAGACCGGATGAGTGCAAAATGGAGTAGTTCACTGTTGCATACACTATGAGCACCGCCCTTGCTCTTCAGCATTTCTGAGTGTGCATGTTAAGGAAGCATGTACCCAAAATGCAGAATACTCCTGCAGGACCAATAATGATTGTATTCATGTCGGCAAAGCCCGGACAACCACCTCTGAAGTTTGTCCCTGAAGTATCCACGCTCTGTTTATGTGCACATGAGGCCCCCAGTCTTTCAACTAGGGTTGTCCCCATTGGCGTTGTTAGGCATATTTTAGGGGGGCTCAAGCCCTCCTAAAATATTCTTAAGCCCCCCTAAATAATTTGGTGTTTTTTGTTTTTTTTTACAAATACATGCCGACATAGTCATTATAAAGTGGCCCGAATATGAGTTTAAATAAATAATCATATAACCTGTTATTATTCACTCAGTTTCCCCTCACTTCGTAGCGTAAGGTAGAGAGCCCCTTTAGTGCGTCGGTATCCAATCCATTCCACTTGTTCATATAGAAAATGCCCACATCACTCAAATTCCAGTCCGCATTTTCTCTGCGACCTTGCTTGCGGTCCTGCAGGTGTAAGAAGCACATTATCTTCCTTTACAATGAGTGAAGCTGCACAAAACCTTGTGTGTGGAATTGTAAATAATTTAGTTTTGTGTTTCTTGTAGAATCTATATAAAGTAATATACATTAGCCCATTGTTAAAATAATGAAAAAAACATCATTAAATATATTTGTTTTATTGTATTGTTACATTAATAGCTGTTGTATTATTATAGGATGGCTTAGTAAACATTTCATAGGATTTTCAGAGGGAGGAAAAACCAAGACATTTAATATAAAATTTAAAATGAATAAATACATAAAAAGAAAAAGGAAAAAAATGGTTAAAAGCCATCGTCCCGGGGAGCATTTCATTTCGTCCCGTGCATTTAAAAAAAATATAATAATAACAATGAATAATTTCTAAGTCTTTGTTAGCCGTTTGTGAAGTTTTGTGCTTGTGCGTAACGTTTGCTCGCATCCTGTGCATCTCCTGGGGGCTAAGTCCCCCCTGTCCTTAAAAGCTAGTGACGCCCCTGGTTGTACCGATACCAATATTTTGGTACCGGTACCAGTACCAAAATATATTTCGATACTTTTTGATACTTTTCGAAATAAAAGGGACCACCAAAAATTGCATTATTGGCTTTATTTTAACAAAAAATCTTAGGGTACATTAAACATATCTTTCTTATTGCAAATGTGTCCTTAAATAAGATAGTAAACATACTAGACAATTTGTCTTTTAGTAGTAAGTAAACAAACAAAGGCTCCTAATTAGTCTGCTGACGTATTATTTTGTCAACATTATAAAGGAAAAGTGGTAGACAATGATTTATTAATCTACTTGTTCATTTACTGTTAATATCTGCTTACTTTCTCTTTTAACATGTTCTATCTACACTTCTGTTAAAATGTAATAATCACTTATTCTTCTGTTGTTTGATACTTTACATTAGTTTTGGATGATACCCCCAATTTAGGTATCAGTCCGATACCAAGTCGTTACAGGATCATACATTGGTAATGTTCAAAGTCCTCATGTGTCCAGGGACATATTTCCTGACTTTATAAACATTATATACATTTTAAAAAAACGAAAAAAGATTTTGTGATGCTAAAAAAATATTGAAGTAATCATAGCAGTATCGACTAGATACACTAATGTACTTGGTATCATTACAGTGGATGTCAGGTGTAGATCAATGGTGTAGAGCGTTTGTTTACATTGTGACGCCGGTGAGCTATTGTATCCTCCTACGGTGTGTAGTGAAGCATCTTTAGCTATTACTCGTCCTGCAGTGATAATGATACCTGTAAGAAACATACTTTATTTGTCACCATGGGGACAAGGATTAGTGATTTCAGAATCAGAATCAGAATCAGCAGAATCAGAATCAGCTTTATTGTCATTACGCAGGGTAACGAGATTGAGGCCATTCCATACAGTGTGATGTGTGCATGCTAGAAAAACAATGTGTAAATATATAAAAATATAAAAAATATAGAAGTGCAATGAATATAGGGTGAAATGAATATATACATGAAAAAAACCAAAAAACAAACAAAAAAAAAACAGGGTGGTTGGTGGAATGGGTTATTGCACCGAAGAGAAGGCAGTTATGAGGGACAATGGGGCAGTCCGTTCAGGATGGTTATGGCCCTGGGGAAGAAGCTGTTCTTTAGCCTGTTTGTTTTGGTTTTAATTTAGAAGTAGCTAAAACACTGCCGACTGCGGATGGATGTTAGCCGCTAGCTAGCTAGCCATGTCTTAAAACACATCTTCCTGAGGGCGTTTCAGTGTTATAACTTCACCTTTTATCTTTACTTTTTAGGACAAAATGCGTCCATTCTCCCTTTTCTGTCTACCAGAGGTGGGACCAAGTCATTGCTTTGCAAGTCACAAGTAAGTCTCAAGTCTTTGCCCTCAAGTCCGAGTCAAGTCCCGAGTCAAGACAGAGCAAGTCCGAGTCAAGTCCAAAGTCAAGACTGGAAAGTCTCAAGTCAAGTCCCAAGTCCTGCATTTTGAGTTTCGAGTCCTTTCAAGTCGTTTAACCACAGACTAATATATTTACACAGATTGTGTATTCTTTTAAAATGCTGTATTTATTTATTAAAACAAGTGCATTTGAAATTGCAGGGAAAAAGATAGTGCTGACATTGCACTTCAAAATAGCACTATTAACCAGTCATTTTAAACATGTAACTCATTCCTTTACAGAATAAACACATTTGAAAAAAACAAGTGCAACTGTACTTTTTTGCACAAAAGTGTTAACATTGTATTTCAATGGCATATTGCATTGTAACTAGTTCCACAGCAGTTTCTATCCTGTTCTTACCTTATCTCATTGATCTCATCTCATACTGTATGTGTGTTTATGTGTGCGTACACATGAAAAACATAACAAATATATGAACATAACAATGAACAGAGTTGTACTTTTTAGATGTCAGGACCCTATGCAATATGTACACATATTCTTAATATAGTATACATTTTAACTGACCTTTATTTGACTATGTTTGTCTTTTTGTAGGTGGCTAAAATACGCGGTGCTGCTGACCACCGTCTAACCTTACGTTACTGTGTGTGATACATTGACTAACGTAATGTTACTGTGTGTGATACATTGACTAACGTAATGTTACTGTGTGTGATACATTGACTAACGTTACGTTACTGTGTGTGATACATTGACTAACGTTACGTTACTGTGTGTGATACATTGTCTAACGTAACGTTATGTGTAGGTACCTCATGCAACCCTGCTTAAAAAAAAATCACTTGACAAAAAGTATGAATAAGGTAGCAAACTGCAGTGGACGCAACAGATTGCCGTGTTTGCAATGACGTTGTAACCATAGACATCTTATAAGTAGACGCAGGTTGCTGTGACGTGAGCAATTTGGCCGCCATCTTGAAGTGGTGATGAGGAGCCGGCGAGCAGCCTAAACTGACAGTTGACAGGTAGAAAACAAAGATGCCGGGCTGGTGTTCAGCGTTTTCCTGCTCAAATGAGCGGACTGTTGAAAATAGGAATCGGGGGATTACTTTTCACAAGTAAGATTTAACATTAACGTACTATTGGTTGTATCTTATGAAAATAATATTACCACAGAGTTGAGAAGGATCAAAGATCTTCAATATTTGTATGTGAAAATCACAAAGAAATCTTCTGGGGGAGGATGACGCCCCTACAGGGGTTTGGTTTACAAACTTTCAGCCCCACCTAAAACAAAATTCACCAGCCGCCACTGATTATGATGCATTCTCATTTTAGGCAAAGTATAAGACAATACTTTCTTAACAGTATAAATGTAACCAGGAATAAGTCTTCAAGTAACAATATTCAAATACTAACATTGTTGGGTAAAACAGAATTTGGTTTTATTCTGAATCCAGTGAAACAGATTGGTGGTTTTAGCTGATATGAGGACTTTCAGGTGTTTATATATGTTTATGTTTAAGTATTTGGCAGACGCTTTTATCCAAAGCGACTTACATAAAATAATACATATAAAACAATCACTGCAAATATTATCATTTAAGGGAAGAATGTAATAGAAAATATCAATACAAAGTGTCAAGACAGAATAAACTCTCTGCTGCTGAAGCAACAGAGATACAGTCTATAGGTCCCTAAGATATATAGATATCTAATGTATTCATACATTGTTTATGTAGGATATACGCATATGTATATATAACCTAATCATATTGTTTCTTCAACTTAAAAATAGTTTACCGTTTTTTCCCCTTCTCTAGGATTATAATCCCAGTTTTGATCTCGGACGTCTGGTCACTTATAGCATATAAGAATATTATAATACTGTTAAGCAAACTATGAATACTAAAACACGCCAAAACATGTGTCTGTTATCATAGCTACACGTATGACAAAAAAGGGGGGTGAAAATCAGTGGTATTCAGTGAGGTAAAATGAATTAAATGCGCTGACAGTTCATTGCTCCTGCCAAATTAATTGCACTGAGTGGAGCGGATCACCACTCCAAGATGGCGGCCCCGCGCCTCGTCTGCGCCAGTAGGCAGTAGCGCTCCATGCTGCGTCTACTTATAAGATGTCTATGGTTATAACGTTAGCAGTGAGTTTGCAGCCTCACTGATTTAACTACACAGCAAATACAAGTCACGTAACTTAGCCAATAAACGTTATCTTACATTCAAAACTTACCCTTCTTTGTGCAACTTCAAATGTTGAACGTTGTTGCGTCTCCGTCTGTAATATTCGAACTGCGTGATTTCCATACGGCAATTCGGTTTTGTTGACCAAGTCGCAGTTTTTATACCCGAACGAAACCAACTTTGGCATAATTGTTGCGTTGTTTGACAACTTGTTCGGTGGTTGTACTGCAATTTGATTGGATGAATGCTGCGTGATGAAAACAACTTAGATCTAATTTGATTGGCTGTTGTACTGACAGCACACCAGCTGATAGGAACAACACGCTGAGAGACACAGACGAAGAAAATGAAAAATACGGAGCGCTCCCAAATAACTTTTTAAGCGTTGGATTTTGGGGAAAGTAGCAAGTCATGTCAAGTCATGTCAAGTCAAAAGGCTCAAGTCCAAGTGAAGTCACAAGTCATTGATGTTAAAGTCTAAGTCGAGTTGCAAGTCTCTTTACATTTTGTCAAGTCGAGTCTAAAGTCATCAAATTCATGACTCGAGTCTGACTCGAGTCCAAGTCATGTGACTCGAGTCCACACCTCTGCTGTCTACACACTGTGTCTGCTTGTAAGTACTCTGTGTGTGCGCTGCCCAACATGCTCCTCTGCCCGGAAAACCAGCAATGTCACAACGTGACGACGACGCGCCATCATGCCCTTTAAAAAATAAATTAAAAAAAATAAATGGTGAACCGGTACTTTTCAAACAGAGTATGGTACCGTTTTTGATTCATTAGTAACACAATATTACAGTAGTACTGGTATACCGTACAACCCTAATTGTATCATAAATTAATAATTAGACTGCAAACACAAACAAAGTATACACAATACACACACGCAACATTGACCTACGTTCTATCTATATTATCTTTATCAATGATTATGTTATAACTTATTAAATATGTCCATTTTATCTCTAATACTAAATGTTATTTTTTTCCATTTCTATTATCTATGTCAGGGCTGTTTTTTTATAATCAGATCCTGCTGACTCTTTCCAAGTCTTTATCTGTTTAATTGCATTGATTCTAAATACGCTAAATAGATGTACAGTTTGGGCTTTATATTTATGCCCAGCATGTTTTCTGTTTGCACGTTCCCATTAAAGCAGGATAATGACTTCATCATCATTTTTTACCTCTTCTTAAAAGGGTAACAACACTCAGCAAGTAAACAACACATGTATATAGTTCACATCCTTCCTAGACTTACTAAATAAAGATGCAAAACAGCGGCGGCAGAACAGCCTTGATAAATCACACTGTGTGAGCTAAATATTTGCATTTTCTACTCCTTGTATCGTGAGCGGCAGTTTTGGGTTAGTTACTAAAAATCAGTAACTACAAACCCCGTTTCCATATGAGTTGGGAAATTGTGTTAGATGTAAATATAAACGGAATACAATGATTTGCAAATCCTTTTCAACCCATATTCAATTGAATGCACTACAAAGACAAGATATTTGATGTTCAAACTAATAATCTTTATTTTTTTTTGCAACTAATAATTAACTTAGAATTTCATGGCTGCAACACGTGCCAAAGTAGTTATGAAAGGGCATGTTCACCACTGTGTTACATGGCCTTTCCTTTTAACAACACTCAGTAAACATTTGGGAACTGAGGAGACACATTTTTTAAGCATCTCCGGTGGAATTCTTTCCCATTCTTGCTTGATGTACAGCTTAAGTTGTTCAACAGTCCGGGGGTCTTTGTTGTGGTATTTTAGGCTTCATAATGCGCCACACATTTTCAATAGGAGACAGGTCTGGACTACAGGCAGGCCAGTCTAGTACCCACACTCTTTTACTATGAAGCCACGTTGATGTAACACGTGGCTTGGCAGGGGCGTCCATGGTAACGTTGCTTGGATGGCAACATATGTTGCTCCAAAACCTGTATGTACCTTTCAGCATTAATGGCACCTTCACAGGTGTGTAAGTTACCCATGTCTTGGGCACTAATACATACATCAACTTTGCGCCTATAACAATCCGGATGGTTCTTTTCCTCTTTGGTCTGGAGGACACGACGTCCACAGTTTCCAAAAACAATTTGAAATGTGGACTTGTGAGACCACAGAACACTTTTCCACTTTGTATCAGTCCATCTTAGATGAGCTCAGGCCCAGCGAAGCCGACGGCGTTTTTGGGTGTTGTTGATAAACGGTTTTCGCCTTGCATAGGAGAGTTTTAACTTGCACTTACAGATGTAGCAACCAACTGTAGTTACTGACAGTGGGTTTCTGAAGTGTTCCTGAGCCCATGTGGTGATATCCTTTACACACTGATGTCGCTTGTTGATGCAGTACAGCCTGAGGGATCGAAGGTCACGGGCTTAGCTGCTTACGTGCAGTGATTTCTCCAGATTCTCTGAACCCTTTGATGATATTACGGAGCGTAGATGGTGACATCCCTAAATTCCTTGCAATAGCTGGTTGAGAAAGGTTTTTCGTAAACTGTTCAACAATTTGCTCACGCATTTGTTGACAAAGTGGTGACCCTCGCCCCATCCTTGTTTGTGACTGACTGAGCATTTCATGAAATCTACTTTTATACGCAATCATGGCACCCACCTGTTCCCAATTTGCCTGTTCACCTGTTCCAAATAAGTGTTTGATGAGCATTCCTCAACTTTATCAGTATTTATTGCCACCTTTCCCAACTTCTTTGTCACGTGTTGCTGGCATCAAATTCTAAAGTTAATGGTTATTTGCAAAAAAAAAAGGTTTATCAGTTTTAACATCAAATATGTTGTCTTTGTAGCATATTCAACTGAATATGGGTTGAAAATGATTTGCAAATCATTGTATTTTGTTTATATTTACATCTAACACAATTTCCCAACTCATATGGAAACGGGGTTTGTAGTTACAGTTACTAGTTACTTTATTTCCAAAGTAACTCAGTTACTAACTCAGTTACTTACACCAAAAAGTAATGCATTACTGTGAAAGGTAACTATTTAGTTACTTCTTCTACTTTTTTTTTTTAAAGCTCCCATTAATGCCCTTTTAGCCTTCATTTCAGTACTGTTATTGCACTGGAGAATAATACAATGTGTTGATCAACTTGACATGCATTTGCATCACTGAACTCAGAAAGCAATGTGGTCTACATACAACACACAAAGACAAAGATATGTTTCAACGTGCCAATTTATTTCAGGCCAGAACAAATTGACAAAACTATTTTAAATAGCTGCAACATAATGGCACTTTAACTTGAACTTTAAGTAGATAGGATCTTTGATCCAAGACACAACTTACATTTAACTAAAATGTTATTTTCTTTGTGCTCGACAAAAGAATAGTATTGAGAATGTCTCCATGTTAAGAAACTCAACTTCTGGCTTTGCCATGATGTCTTGTTAGTTGTTATGAGAATAGCGAATGTGTGTGTGTGTGTGTGGCCCTTTAAGATATGACAGCATGTGAGGTGAGTGACGTCAGTGAGTGAGTGGGCGAGAGAGGTGAGGGAGCGCGTGCAGGTGCTCTAGCTTGGTGGATGGCTGCGTGCACGGTGCAAGACACCAATAAAGTCACAAAGTTGCAACAAACCGCGGACCTCGTCATTCACCCTCGAGTCCGGAGCTGTAAAGACCCACTGCCGGATAAAGTGAAGGTTGTTAGCCCCGAAGTACATAGGCCCTGGAGGAACGTCTCCCCTGCGCTCTTTGACTACGGTCTGGGAGCCCCCCCACCCCCGCCCTCACCCACGCAAAGCACGCCTTTTCTTTTTCTTGGGACACAGAAGGATGACACCGCAGCGCTCCAATAAAACACACTCAGATCTTCTGTTTCTAGCCGATACTACATACAAAAATAACGTAAAATAAAGCAGTAACGCATCATGTAGTAACGGTAACTGAGTTACTGAATATAAAAAATAACACGTTAGATTACTAATTACCGCCGAAACTAACGGCGTTACAGTGTTAGTCCCAACACTGGTGAGCGGTATGATGATCAGCACATACGGTATTCTGCATATTCATGAACACAAACTTTATTTACGCTCTTTATTTTGCTAATTTAAAACAGGGTTTTCTTAACCATTTTTACCTCGGGGCCCAACTTTTCCACTACGGAGGAGCACGGGCCCCACTAGTAGTGTTACTCTTAAATGTAAACTTATTCAACAATTTCAGTGGTAGAATACATAAATATAAATAAATTAATTTAAATAGAAAAAAATTAGATGAATATAATAAAAATAAAGACATTCTAACTAAATGTAATATTTTTTAATGTTTTCTGAATAAACTGTCAAAATAATTAAAATGCAAATGAAAGTACAGCATCACCACTTTAGTCATAATTTTTGCGCTTCAGAAACTTCTCTATGACTTTATCTTCAAACTTCTTTTGTTTGTTTGATATTGACATTACTGCCACAAGTGGTGGAAAAGTGTACTACAAGTGAGTACCGCTGTGGCCCATACACGCCACAGCTGAGAGACATATATTTATTTTAGCCACCCTCTTAGGCAGAGGTTTTTTTTTAACCATTTTGACTTCCGGGCCCAAATTTTCTGCTATAGAGGAGCCCAGGGCCTACTCCAATATTTACACTGAATTAGTATTTTTATTCTTGGTTTTAATCTTATCCAATTTTTACAAAATGTACAGTGCTCACATAATAACAAATACATATTTAAATAAGTAATACATTCAAACAAAATGTAATAATGAATATTTTTTAATATATGTTTCTAAACTTAACTGTCAAAATAAAAACGTGTAAATAAAAATACAACTTCAACACTTTAGTTGTTTTTACTGCCACAAGTGGTGGAAAAGTATATTACAACTGATGGACCACAGCTGAAAAACAGTTTTTTTTTGTTTTTTGGTGGCCCTATGGTTAAGAAACACTGATTTAAAAACAATCCCCTGCCCACAATCTGAGTAGATGAGCTTTGCACAATACACACAAACCTTAAGTAGATCAGTGTTTTGTATTTAATTTGTATTCACATTCAGTCCTTGCAAAGATTGGACTTGTGTAGCAAATGCACTTAATGGTGGAATGGAGACTGCTCCAATATTACTTTCTATATAAGTTCTTGATGAAGGTTATCCAGTCTTAAAACCATCTGCCGCTCATATTTCTCTTCTCCCCTGAGAAGAATGGGTAATAGTGTTTTTATGGAAGGGCAATATGGTTATCAGTGTAACGAGTGCATTTAACGGGCCTCTATAGCGAGGGTGCATTTAAAGGGGAACTGCACTTTTTTGGGGGGGGGTTTTGCCTATCGTTCACAATCGTTATGAGGGACAAATACACATGTTATTTTTCAGGATTTTAAAGATGATAAAGCGCTTGGAAGATGTGGCTAATGGGCGTCACCAAAGCCTCTAAAACTTGGGTGTCAAACTCTGGCCCGCGGGCCAAAATTGGCCCGCCGTGTAATTTCACTTGGCCCTTCAGGCGATATCAAATTAACACTAGAGCTGGCCCGCCGATTATATAACCCAGAACCCTTTGCAGCACTAACTCTTCCGAGACGCTACAAGGTGTGTGTGGAGGGGGTGGTTTGGTGGTAGCGGGGGGTGTATATTGTAGCGTCCCGGAAGAGTTAGTGCTGCAAGGGGTTCTGGGTATTTGTTCTGTTGTGTTTATGTTGTGTTACGGTGCGGATGTTCTCCCGAAATGTGTTTGTCATTCTTGTTTGGTGTGGATTCACAGTGTGGTGTATATTTATAACAGTGTTAAAGTTGTTTATACGGCCACCCTCAGTGCAATCTGTATGGCTGTAGATCAAGTATGCGTTGCATTCACGTGTGTGTGCGTACAGAAGCCGCACATATCTTGTGACTGGGCCGACACGTTGTTAGAATGGATGAAAAGCGGACGTGACGACAGCTCGCAGAGGACGTTAAAGGCAGTGCCTTTAAGGCACGCCCCCAAGACTGTGGTCCGGGTGGACTACGAGATATAATGACTGATGAACACCTTCGTTCGATAATGAAGGTTGCCTCAGCTCAAAGCCTGAGCCCCGACATTAATGAACTAGCATCCAAGAAAAGATGCCAGATATCTGGCTTGGGCACATCAGATTAGATCAGTGTGTTGCAAACTAAGCAGTTTAAAGTCCTGAATGGTTGGTTTATTCATTGTTATTTTATTTTCAAATTTATTAACCTGTGGAAAAATGTAATGTTGATATTTACCTCAGAAGGCTGCAAATAGAAAAGAGGTATTCAATTTGTATTTAAATTGTATTTGATATGCCATTGATATTTTTTAATTATTATTATTATTATTTGAAACTCGATTTTGCATAACACTATAAAGTTATATAAGCCTTGCTTGTTCAATATTCAATGCAAAACTTGTTTGGATCATGTCTGTGTGATCATGTTTTGTCTAAGTCATGTTCTGCTTGGTTTTGGACTCTTTTTAGTTCCTGCTTTTCACTCCCTTGTCTTGTTTCCATGGTTACCCATTAGTTTCACCTGTTCCACGTTTGGACTCATTGTGCACTCTTGTTTGTCACCATAGCAACCCATTAGTTTTCACCTGCCCTCACGACTCACGCACCTGTCTTTAATCATGTCACTATTATTTAAACCCATTGTTGCCAGGAAGTCTCCCTGGCGACATCATACCCCTGACACTCTGCTTCACACTCTGTTTACCTCTGCGCACTTCATGTCATGTCCAAGTAAGTTGTTTCTATTCATGCCACAGTTAGCGACTTTTGTTCATGTCCTTAATTTTTTGCCCACGTGCAAGTATTTGTTTCATTTGTTAAGTTTGTACTTCCACCTTGTGCGCGCTTTTAGTTTGTTCTTTTTGTTATAGTAAAAATAAATATGTACTCACATTCCTGTTTCGCCCGAGCCAACTTTCCGTTGCCTTCCGGAAAAACAAACACCAAGGACCAAGTCCTGACAGTTTGGGTGCCTATTAAAAGGTTAATTTGTTCAACCTTGGCCCGCGGCTTTGTTCAGTTTTAAATTTTGGCCCACTCTGTATTTGAGTTTGACACCCCTGATCTAAAACAACTTCAAAACCCTCTATCAACAGTTTGTATACACACTGCAAGTATATATATAATGTAGTAACAGATACCTTTATAACAATATGTAATATGTACAATATACACACTGCAAGAATATATATAATGTAGTAACAGAAAACCTTCATAACAATATGTAATATGTACAATATACACACTTCAAGTGTATATATAATGTAGTAACAGACACCTTCATAACAATATGTAATATGTACTATATACACACTGCAAGTATATATATAATGTAGTAACAGACACCTTCATAACAATATGTAATATGTACTATATACACACTGCAAGTATCTATATAATGTAGTAACAGACACCTTCATAACAATATGTAATATGTACTTTTGTGTTCTTGTCTTTCATAATGATTGTGAACGATAGGCAAAATTGCAACAACAAAAAAAGTGCAGTTCTTTTTTAAAGTTTCTGGGCAGATTATGTGTCAGAAAAGTTGAAATAGTGCCAAAAAGTGCCAAACTCTCCCTCAGAAGTGCAAGGCAGAGATCAGTCCTGACTTCCTCTGATAAAGTCTTCCCGGCGGAGCGATGTGAATTTAGCCGTGTCGTCTACTAATAAGCATCACAATTTATCGCATTATCACGCTGATCGCTGCCTTCCACTCCTAATAATTAACTATTGATGTCCGATAGCAACACTCCCACTCTGGCGTGGCGGCGGTCCAACGCCGCAGCTTTATCACGGAGTGGGCACTGATTGCACATTTAACGTCCCGATGAGTGGACAATGTTTCCATAAATGTGGATTTACGAGGCCCACTCGGACCACGCGCAGGGAGTAATGTGTCTGCGTGTCCCGCAGCCTCATATATTATGTAGAGGAAGGGATGGGGGGGGGGGGTGATAAATGAACAAGTGCAGCTGAGATATTAAACATTTTATCTCAAAATTGCACTTTCGCAAGGTGCCCGTGTTTAATAACCCACACTTGCTCTCAATGGTGTTTGGAAATGGGAGTCTGAGTCGGGAAAAGATCCAGATAGTATGCGCTAAACAGCGTGTGCCAACTATAACATTGTGGGCGTGTGATCTACCAAGACTGTGTGTACAATTGATAACTGGTTGTGGAGGTCTTGTTCCTCTGGGTTCTTCAGACCACCAGTCACCGACATCACCACTCCTTTTCAGAGTTAACAATAATGTTTATTTTACAATAAACGTGTTAGATCGTGCAAAGTCTTTGTGTGTTTTTCAGCAATTGTCTTTTTCCTCGATCGAGCACATGAATGGTTTTCCTTCAGAGTCGTCTGTCAACAACAACAACTCCCCTCTCCTTTCCGACTGCTGCCTTTAACAGAGCGACAGGTGATCAGGAAAACACTCTCAGCTGTGTCGTCTACACACCTGCCGTTGATCTCGAAGCTGGTCCTGACACACCCCGCTTCGCTGCAGGTCCGCAGGTCACGCCCCCCCACTGGTGTTAAAGTTAAAGTTAACGTACCAATGATTGTCACACACACTAGGTGTGGTGAAATGTGTCCTCTGCATTTGACCCATCCCTTTGTTCACCCCCTGGGAGGTGAGGGGAGCAGTGGGCAGCAGCGGTGCCGCGCCCGGGAATAATTTTTGGTGATTTAACCCCCAATTCCAACCCATGATGCTGAGTGCCAAGCAGGGAGGTAATGAGTCCCATTTTTATAGTCTTTGGTATGACTCGGCCGGGGTTTGAACTCACAACCTACTGATCTCAGGGCGGACACTCTAACCACTAGGCCACTGAGTAGGAACTTATAGTAATTGTTTTTTTTTTGTGTGGCTTTTACCATAAATACACTTATTTACTGCACGTTCATGGTATGCTGAGAAACATGCAGCAGACCACCACGCGCCACTTTTTATGGGCGTTTTAGACGCAGTCTTGCAGTGCCTCTACGATGGAACCCGCCGAAGGTGTGCTCATGGAAAATCCCGCATGGTAATAACTGTGAGTGTGCGCTGGAATGTTCCAGATCCAATGAAACCCAAAGTTAACCTAAGTGTGTGTTTCGGACATACATACACATTTGTCCACTTTCGCTTCGTCTCATTCTTGGCACCTCTTCTCACCATCGAAACCAACAAATAAACTTTGGGCCTGATTTACAAAAAAATCCAAATACAACGTGCTAAACTGCATGTGCAATCTATACATTTGCATGTACTATTAGTAGATGGGTGGGGTGATAAATGAACAAGTGCAGCTAAACATTTTATCTCAAAATAGCACTTTTGCAAGGCGCCAATGTTTAATAACCAACATTTGCTCTCAATCGTGTTTGGAAATGGGAGTCTGAGTCAGGAAAAGATCCAGATAGCATGTGCTAAACAGCGTGTGCCAATTATAACATTGTGGGCGTGTGATCTACCAAGACTGTGTGTGGAGGTCTTCCTCCCTCTGGGTTCCATGGACCACCAAGGTCAGACATGACGGCGAGCAGTTTGTGACTTATTTTATTTTTTCAAATAAACCTTCGTCTTGACGGGTCGCTTATCAACTTCCCCTCCACTGCTCGCTCTTTGGTTGCTTTTCAGCCTCCCGCGTCGTTGCCTTCGTCTCGCTCTCGGTCGCTTCCGCTCTGCATGTACTGGCTCTCCCACTCCTTCTGTGTCGTCCTTCTCGGCTGCTGCCCTTTTACACACTGACCGGTGATTATAGAATTGCGCCCAGGTGGGCGATCCACGCACCTGACGGTCCCGGCGTGCCCCGCCTCGCTGCAGGTCCGCCGGCCACGCCCCCTCACACTGGTGTTGTATAACTGAGTTTTTTTGTGTGGCTTTTAGCATAAATACACTTATTTACTGCATGTTCATGGTATTATGCTTTTGCTATGTTGTGAAACATGCAGCAGACCACCACGCGCCACTTTTCATGGGCGTTTTAGACGCAGTCTTGCAGTGCATCTACGAAAGGAACCCACTTTTTTTTTAGCGCTGAAGGTGTGCTCATGGAAGATGCCGCATGGTACTAACTGCGAGTGTGCCCTAGAATGCTCCAGATGCAAGACAAGTAGAGTAAGTACAAACAGTAGCAGCACCAGCGCTGAGGAAAAAACTGTGCCCGACAAAGACTTAAGCGTTCTCTAGATTTTCCCTCTGTTCACAGAGTTGTTTGGGCATTATACAATAAAACCAAAAGTTAACCTAAATATGTGTTTTGGACATACAAACATTTGTCCACTTTCGCTTCGTTTCATTCTTGGCACCTCTTCTCACCATCAAAACTAAAATAGATACTTTGGGCCGGATTTACTAAAAATCCAAATACAACATGCTAAACTGCATGTGCAATCTGTATATTTGCATGTACTATTGGTAGATGGGGTGGGGTGATAAATATGAGATATTAAACATTTCATCTCAAAATTCTGCTTTTGTACTGCACGTTCATGGTATGCTGTGAAACATGCAGCAGACCACCACGCGCCACTTTTTAGGGGCGTTTTAGACGCAGTTTTGCAGTCCGTCCACGATGGAACCCACTGAAGGTGTGCTCATTGAAGATGCCGCATGGTAATACATGCGAGTGTGTGCTGGAATGTTCCAGATGCAAGACAAGTAGAGTAAGGATGATACTTGTATGAAACGTACTTTATTTGTCGCCATGGAGACGAGTATTAGTGATTTAGAAGTAGCTAGTACTCTGCCGACTGCGGATGGACAAGTCGCCACCTCATTGCAGAAAGAACAGGTACTTTTCAAACAGAGTATAGTACCGTTTTTGATTCATCAGTAGTACCGGTATACCGTACAACCCTAGTGTACAATTTTTATTTTTTTTATGTAATAAAATGGGCAAATTAAAGTACGTGATGGGGTTCTTTTTGAGTTATTGACAACAGAGGGTGAACTTTGCGTACAACAACAATTATTATTGTACGTATGGCAATGCTAATGATTGCGATGTGAAGTCGCAGGAAATCTACACCATTTTGGGGATTTTTTTTACAATAAAATGCACATAAAAACACACTACATATATATAAAAATGTATCTATGGATAGATTTGAAAAAAAAAAAAAAATATATATATATATATGTATATATATATATATATATATATATATATATATATACGACTTACTTGTGTGCGCCTATTTTTGGTTCGGGAGGGATAGTGTGAGTTTTTGGTAAAAACTGTTATCGTTCCAAAAATAATAAGGCATCAAAATCAGTATTGTTATGAATTATTGCCCTATAAGAGGCTGTAATTACCTCATCTAAAGTATTCCACCTAGCAACTTGTTTATTGGGGTGAAATAATTAGGGATGTCCGATAATATCGGACTGCCGATATTATCGGCCGATAAATGCTTTAAAATTTAATATCGGAAATTATCGGTATCGGTTTCAAAATTATCGGTATCGGTTTTTAAAAGTAAAATTTAAGAGTTTTTAAAACGCCGCTGTGTACACGGACGTAGGGAGAAGTACAGAGCGTTAATAAACCTTAAAGGCACCACCTTAGCGTGCTGGCCCAGTCACATAATATCTACGGCTTTGGACACACTCACAATTGAATGCAAGGCATACTTGATCAACAGCCATACAGATCACACTGAGGGTGGCCGTATAAACAACTTTAACACTGTTGCAAATATGAGCCACACTGTGAACCCACACCAAACAAGAATGACAAACACATTTCGGGAGAACATCCGCACCGTAACACAACATAAACACAATAGAACAAATACCCAGAACCCCTTGCAGCACTAACTCTTCCGGGACGCTACAATATACACCCCCCGCTAACCCCCACCCCCCAACCCCGCCCACCTCAACCTCCTAATGCTCTCTCAGGGAGTGCATGTCCAAAATTCCAAGCTGCTGTTTTGAGGCATGTTAAAAAAAATAATGCACTTTGTGACTTCAATAACAAATATGGCAGTGCCATGTTGGCACTTTTTTCCATAACTTGAGTTGAAGTTGTTCTCTTATTTTGGAAAACCTTGCTACATTGTTTAATGCATCCAGCAGGGCATCACAACAAAATTAGGCATAATAATGTGTTAATTCCACAACTGTATATATCGCTATCGGTTGATATCGGTATCGGTAATTAAGAGTTGGACAATATCGGAATATCGGATATCGGCAAAAAAGCCATTATCGGACATTTCTAGAAATAATGCATATTTTGTGTTTTTCCTATCATACTTTTTTTTTAAAACAAAAATAGCATAACACATAAAAAAAAATACAAATATATAAAAACTTTATATGTGCAACAGATTGATTGATGTTACAAAAGTGTATTTTTACCCCTCTATAGCCATCAAATATGGGCACTAATCAGGCATCCATGGGTACCTAATCCATGACAATCGGTCATTTTAACACTCCAGATGGTGACCGGTGCCTTGAATCGTACCAATTCACAATATTACTTTGTAAGGAAGTAAAAATGTGTGTACAGCAAGTACACAATTATAATGTACTTGTATGTAATTTTGTTACCTGTCGTCCATAAAAGTGAGCTTCATATCTCCACCCCAGCCCTTCCCTATAAAGTAGAAATAATTACCATCTCATTATGAAGAGATTGCTGCTCTGCTTCAGGACCCCATCTGGTGTGTTCACAATAACATGCATCATTTCCTGTCGCCCCGAGGCGTTATTGCAGGCCAACGCGAGCCAGGAGCGAGTCGTGCGCTGGCCGGGTCCCACGAAAATGGTGGTCGGGGGGGTGATACCGGCGAACTGCGGCTCAGGAAATGAAATCACATGAGAAAGAATTTATTTCCCAATCAGTGTAAAAGAGAGGAACACCTGCTACACCAGCCCCTGTTCCCACTTTGACGTGTGGAGTCCACATCTGGGTGTTTTGGTCACAGCATGTATACTATACAGTGCTGTGCAGAGGTCTTGTAGTAGGTCACCCCTAAATGTTGTTGTTAAAAACCCAAAACAACCCCAAAAAATAGGCATTTATGTTAAAAAATTAGTAATAATAATAATAATAAATAAAAACCTGTCATTATTTCCAAAACCAGTGAAATTGGCACATTGTGTAAATGGTAAATACAAACAGAATACAATGATTTGCAAATCCTTTTAAACTTATATTCAATTGAATAGATTGCACAAACAAAATACTTAATGTTCGAACTAGAGCAAATGCAAATAATCATTTACTTAGAATTTAATGGCAGCAATACATTGCAAAAAAGTTGTCACAGGGGCATTTGTACCACTGTGTTACACGGCCTTTCCTTTTAACAACACTCAGTAAACGTTTGGGATCTGAGGAGACCAATTTTTGAATCTTTTCAGATGGAATTATTTCCCATTCTTGCTTGATGTACAGCTTAAGTTGTTTAACAGACCGGGGTCTCCGTTTTCGTATTTTAGGCTTCATATTGCGCCGCATTGTCTTGCTGAAATAAGCAGGGGCGTCTATTATAACGTTGCTTGGATGGCAACATATGTTGCTCCAAAACCTGTATGTACTTTTCATTAATGGTGCCTTCACAGATGCGTAAGTTACCCATGCCTTGGGCACTAATACACCCCCATACCGTCACAGATGCTGGCTTTTGAACTTTGCGCCTAGAACAAGCCGGATAGTTCTTTTCCTCTTTGGTCTGGAGGACACAATGTCCAGTTTCCAAAAAAAATTCAAATGTGGACTTGTCAAGACCACAGAACACTTTTCCATTTGCATCAGTCCATCTTAGATGAGTTCGGGCCCAGCGAAGCCGGCTGCGTTTCTGGGTGTTGTTGATAATTGACTTTTGTTTTGCATAGTAGAGTTTTAACTTGCACTTACAGATGAAGTGACGATCTGTAGTTACTGACAGAGGTTTTTAGAAAGTGTTCCTGAGCCCTTGTAGTGATATCCTTGTACTGAAATCCACAATTTGAGAAAAAATAAAAAAATTAAAATAAAATAACAATCACTTTTTAGATTAAAAACATTTGACAACTGTTATTGATATTATTATTTTTATTATTTGTACTATTATTTATATCATGAATCTATAAATATCCTCAATTGCTT
This sequence comes from Nerophis lumbriciformis, assembly GCF_033978685.3. Taxonomy (NCBI): domain Eukaryota; kingdom Metazoa; phylum Chordata; class Actinopteri; order Syngnathiformes; family Syngnathidae; genus Nerophis; species Nerophis lumbriciformis. Next base: position 29,047,552 of record NC_084569.2, read on the forward strand.
TCTATATTTATATCTTAAGCATTGAATTGGCTATACAGTGTAATGCCAGGATGTGATTGGTCAATCTTGCTATATGTTTATTTGTATATTATGAGAGCCCTCTAGACAAGAACTAACACACACATCGTCACCTTTACACTTTTAATCTAATATAGTCATGTTTTCTGAGGCTGAGCCAATCAGGGGCCACGATACAATGGCATGATAAGTACCAACTCAGCTAAACCACCCCCAGGGAGCTGCACTTTTTTGGAGTACACATATGTATTTCTATTCTAAATTGCAGTTTCTCTTGTAATTAAAAAAAAAAAATGCAGTAGGCAGCTAACAATGCACGTAATGACTATTTGATCAATTCCACCCATAAAGCTCTCTAAAAACATTCGAGAATCGTTTTACATGGTGTAAGTACATAATGTAGTAACCGTTACATTAATAATAACATGTAATATTTACAGTATTTTGGTCATTTTAACATTTATTTTTATGTGCACCGATTTCACAAAGCGCATCACAACGTTTGCTATCCCCTTCAACAACCACGACTACTAATGATGAGAGCCAACCGCGACTCTTTTGGGACAGATCCGGAACCGTATTTTTTGAAACCGAGTATACTGAGCTACAAGTTTTAGAAGCTGCGTGCTAAGCAGATCCAGCTTTAGTGTAACGCTAAGCATTATGTAGCTGTATTGCTAACTGCTAAACAAGAAACACAAAATACGAACATAATAAAAACAACAACTTACTGTACAATGTCGGCTCTCAGTGGGATGCTGACTGATGGGATGCTTATATCTTTCAGCACAAGGCTTGTGTTCTCCGTTTAGACGTTTCATTAATCGTAAAAATAAAAAAGATGGCCTGATACTTGGTTAATATGCAGGTCACGGCATGAAAATTGAGTATTATTGGAGGGATTTCAAATGTTTTTAAGAGGGCTTTATAGGCGTAATACAAACCCCGTTTCCTTATGAGTTGGGAAATTGTGTTAGATGTAAATATAAACGGAATACAATGATTTGCAAATCATTTTCAACCTATATTCAATTGAATATGCTACAAAGACAACATATTTGTTGTTCAAACTGATAAACATTTTTTATTTTTGCAAATAATCATTAACTTTAGAATTTGATGCCAGCAACACGTGACAAAGAAGTTGGGAAGGGTGGCAATAAAAACTGATAAAGTTGAGGAATGCTCATCAAACACTTATTTGGAACATCCCACAGGTGTGCAGGCTAATTGGGAACAGGTGGGTGCCATGATTGGGTATAAAAGTAGATTCCATGAAATGCTCAGTCATTCACAAACAAGGATGGGGCGAGGGTCACCACTTTGTCAACAAATGCGTGAGCAAATTGTTGAACAGTTTAAGAAAAACCTTTCTCAACCAGCTATTGCAAGGAATTTAGAGATTTCACCATCTACGCTCCGTAACATCATCAAAGGGTTCAGAGAATCTGGAGAAATCATTGCACGTAAGCAGCTAAACCCGTGACCTTCGATCCCTCAGGCTGTACTGCATCAACAAGCGACATCAGTGTGTAAAGGATATCACCACATGGGCTCAGGAACACTTCAGAAACCCACTGTCAGTAACTACAGTTGGTTGCTACATCTGTAAGTGCAAATTAAAGCTCTCCTATGCAAGGCGAAAACCGTTTATCAACAACACCCAGAAACGCCGTCGGCTTTGCTGGGCTTGAGCTCATCTAAGATGGACTGATACAAAGTGGAAAAGTGTTCTGTGGTCTAACGAGTCGACATTTCAAATTGTTTTTGGAAACTGTGGATGTCGTGTCCTCCGGACCAAAGAGGAAATGAACCATCCAGATTGTTATAGACGCAAAGTTGAAAAGCCAGCATCTGTGATGGTATGGGGGTGTATTGGTGCCCAAAACATGGGTAACTTACACATCTGTGAAGGCGCCATTAATGCTGAAAGGTACATACAGGTTTTGGAGCAACATATGTTGCCATCCAAGCAACGTTACCATGGACGCCCCTGCTTATTTCAGCAAGACAATGCCAAGCCACGTGTTACATCAACGTGGCTTCATAGTAAAAGAGTGCGGGTACTAGACTGGCCTGCCTGTAGTCCAGACCTGTCTCCCATTGAAAATGTGTGGTGCATTATGAAGCCTAAAATACCACAACGGAGACCCCGGATTGTTGAACAACTTAAGCTGCACATCAAGCAAGAATTCAAAAGAATTCCACCTGAGAAGATTAAAAAATGTGTCTCAGTTCCCAAACGTTTAATGAGTGTTGTTAAAAGGAAAGGCCATGTAACACAGTGGTGAACATGCCCTTTCCCAACTACTTTGGCACGTGTTGCAGCCATGAAATTCTAAGTTAATTATTATTTGCAAAAAAAAAAAAAAGTAAATGAGTTTGAACATCAAATATGTGAATATGGGTTGAAAATGATTTGCAAATCATTGTATTCCGTTTATATTTACATCTAACACAATTTCCCAACTCATATGGAAACGGGGTTTGTATATATATATATATATATATATATATATATATATATATATACACATATATATATATATATATATATATATATATATATATACATATATATATATATATATATATATATATATATATATATATATATATATATATATACTGTCTTTATTATATCTTAATTTCTGTAATCATAAATCTTTTATTAATCTCCGAGTGAAAATTAAGATATAATATAGACAAGATACAGTATAAATTATTTCAATTTGGTCGACAATATAGTTTTTAATACTATCATTACATCGTAATATTGCATGCCGATGACACATCTGTCCACATATCCCGCAGATTTGAAAAGAGACAAGCAAACAATGCAGTCCTCATTGCAACGTAGCGTTCTCTCTACCGGCTAATGTCCCTCCACAGTGCAAAGCTGCTTCTAAATGACTAATCCTCGCCTCCTTGGCGGAAAATGAACTTGTACTTGCTTAGTGCTATGCTCCACACCAAGGAGGATGCAAAAACAATAGCATTTTAAACTGCTAAGCTAAGGTTCTCGAACGTGAACATGGGTGGGCGGATCGATGCAAATATTAACAGTATAGTATCAATATTTTTGATACTACAGTGATTAAATTGATGTACATATATATATATATATATATATATATATATATATATATATATATATATATATATATATATATATATATATATATATATATATATATTTTTTTTTTTTTTTTTTTTTTTTAAATCACAAAACGGTTTTTTCTTGTTTTTGTTATTCTGAAAAAGACAATAGTAATTTTTGCTTTTTTGTTGATCTATTTTTGCACTTTTGACTTTATTTTACATGGTGTATGTAACAAAAGGGAGCAAGGAAATAACACATATTTCACCACCATGTAGACCTATTTGCCCCAAGTGTCGGATATTTACTTGAACGCTGCAGTCCCCCCTTTCTTAAACTTACGTTTTGACATTATGTATTTCCCCCGCGGGATAATACGAATTTGTCTTCTGTAATCTGCTTGTGTTTTCTCCGCGTGTTTGATGTTCGTTTTTTCCGCCGGAATTGTGCCCTTATATGGGGACTTAAGGGCGTTTGCCTATGCAAATTACAGAATTAAGGGCATTTACATATGCATATTGGGGGAAATATGCATATGTTTGTATACAAATTATGATAGACACACACACGCTAACCACTTGGCATTCAGCAACTTAAGAACAGCAGGTGCGAACAATTTGGGCGTTTAAGAACAGGTCATGAATTGGATTGGACTCCTTAGGAAATCACTTAGGAAGAAAGATAAGAGGAAAGGTTAGGAACTTATTGCTGAATGGGGCCCACTGAAACTACTCCAAAATGTGCAGTATCGGCCAAACGACAGAAGAATTAGTCCTTACCTTTAACTGAAGTGTAGATAGAAACATGTCACTATGAATGTAAACTAGCAGGTAGATGAATCGTTTGGAGAAATCAATACAACTGGAAATGACGCACTATGTTACTGAATACCTCAGCAGCTAAATTGGGAGCCTTTGTCACCCATTTTTGTTTTATTATAATTCATGTGTCAAAGAATATATGGCGATACACATAATAATTGTAAGATGCTGCAACACACAGTATATCGTCCCAACACACATTTAACAACAGCCACAACAATTGACATTAACCACAAACAATTTCCTCCAGGCTTGCTCGCCACTTTGCTACATGTGGCATACATGATGTGTAACTCTATGAATTATCGCCTGATTCAGCCACGTGTGTTTTGACATGACTTTGATTGTGTGTGTGCATGTGTGTGTTAGAGAGAAATGAGAGCGGGAGGTACTGGTTTTCAATGATAACCACCTTGTGCTACATTTTATATACATGAAAAGCGCTCTACAAATACATTTGACTGAGTTTTGATTGATCAAGTAGTGCTAATGTGATGTATAGGCCAGGATCAAAACTCTAGATTGGGCTCAGAGGATATGTGGAAGTTTGAAAAATAGCCAATTAATTTTGAATAGGAAATTTGTTTGGCTGAACAGTTAGAAGTTGGAACGGTGAGAAGAAGAAGAACAAGAAGAAGAAGAATAAATAGATGGATGTTGGTGTAGAAAACCATATGTGTGAATGAGCATTCACACAATAATAATAATACATTCAATCATTTTGGTGTAGAATAGTAATAATAATAATAATAATAAATAGATTAATTTTGGTGTAGAATAATAATAATAATAATAATAATAATACATAGATGAATTTTGGTGTAGAAAACTATATCTGTCAATTAGCATTCACACAATAATAATTATAAATTGAAAATTTTTGGTGTAGAATAATAATAATAATAATAATAATAATAATAATAAATAGATTAATTTTGGTGTAGAATAATAATCATAATAAAAATAAATAGATTAATTTTGGTGTATAATAATAATAATAATAATAATAAATAAATGCATTTTGGTGTATAATAATAATAATAATAATGTTAAATAGATACATTTTGGTGTAGAAAACTATATGTGTCAATTAGCATTCACACAATAATAATATTAAATTGAAAAACATTTGGTGTAGAATAATAATAATAATAATACTAATAATAATAATAATAATAATAATAATAATGTTAAAAAGATGAATTTTGGTGTAGAAAACTATATTATGTGTGTCAATTAGCATTCACACAATAATAATAATACATTGAAATGTTTTTGGTGTAGAATAATAATAATGATAATAATAATGTTAAATAGATGAATTTTGGTGTAGAAAACTATATTATATGTGTCAATTAGCATTCACACAATAATAATAATAAATTGAAAACATTTCGGTGTAGAATAATAATAATAATCATAATAATAAATAGATGAATATTGATGTATAATAATAATAATACTAATAATACTAATAATAATAATAATAATAATAATAATAAATACATGCATTTTGGTGTATACTATTAATAATAATAATAATAATAATAATAATGATAGTAATAATAATAAATAGATGCATTTTGGTGTAGAAAACCAGATGTGTCAATTAGCATTCACGCAATAATAATAATAATAAATTGAAGAATTTTGGTGTAGAATAATAATAATAATAATAATAATCATAATAACGATAATAATAATAAGTAGATTAATTTTGGTGTAGAAAACCATATGTGTGAATGAGCATTCACACAATATTAATACAAAATTGAAGAATTTTGTTGTGGAATAGTAATAATAATAATAATAATAATCATAATAATAATAATCACATTAATAATAATAATAAATAAATACATTTTGATGTATAATAATAATAATAATAAATAGATTAATTTTGGTGTAGAAAATGATATGTGTCAATTAGCATTCACACAATAATAATAAGACATTGAATAATTTTGGTGTAGAATAACATATGTGGTCCTCTCCAAGGTTTCTCATAGTCATTCACATCGACGTCCCACTGGGGTGAGTTTTTCCTTGCCCTTATGTGGGCTCTGTACCAAGGATGTCGTTGTGGCTTGTGCAGCCCTTTGAGACACTTGTGATTTAGGGCTATATAAATAAACATTGATTGATTGATTGAATAATAATAATAATAATACATTGATTAATTTTGGTGTAGAAAACCATATGTGTGAATGAGCATTCACACAATAATAATAATAAATTGAACAATTGTGGTGGAGAAAAATAATAATAATAATATTAATAAATATAATTATTTTGGTGTAGAAAACCATATGTGTGAAGGAGCATTCACACAGCTACATAAAAAACAAGGTTGACCACATGTCCTAGTAAGTACTGCAAGTAGCTATATCCCTGCAAACTAATAAACGTGTACAAAAACCATACATTTGTGATGTTTGTGTAATAAAAGGAATAAAAATGTTGACTAAGAGTTGAAGCTGGAGTGGACTGGGTCGTAGGGTCCGAGTAGGAGACAAAGGATAGTGCAGGAATTTGGTTCTTTGTTGTGGAGCTGATTAATGAGCAGGCCCTGCAGACCACAGCTGGAGCCCTCAGCATGATGATACGGGGGGTTGTGTTTGTGCAGTTAATAGGCCTGATGTATGCGCCTGTGCACCATGGCCTTCAAACTGCAAATGCCAGTGGTGCACCCAGGCGGACCGATCGTATGTTCACGTCACGTGGGAAATATTCACTAAGTAATCGTGCTTCGAGAAACAGGGCGGTTTAAGTGTGTTTTTTACGAGTTAGGCCACTATCGCCACCGTGCACGCTGACCCGGATCCTGCGCGGGCGATGTGAATAATTCAAAGGAGACATGCAAACGTAAAGGCAGGCATCCATCTGTGTCACGTATGCTGGGTTCAGTGTGTCACTTTGTCCTTTTTGCACGGACCAGCTTGATCCACAACAGTCCGTTCACCTTGTTCTCATCGAGTCCCGGTCTCTGTGAACAGCATGAGGATGCAGAGAGGGGGGATGCAGCAGAGGATGTGGCCTGAAGGAGAGTAGACCCCTGGGACCGACACCCTCCTGGTGCCGTAAACTATAACGACCCCATAACGGGCGGATTTTTTCATTTCCACAACGCTGCAGCCATAGCTCATCCGCCGCCGTAACGATCGACACGCAGAGGGGGAGGGGCAGCGGGACCTGGCAGGAAATTACCAGAAATTGACAGATAAATCCAAAATAAGTCCTCAAAAAATCCCTTGAAGACTGACCATCATCCACATACACTATATTGCCAAAAGTATTTGGCCACCTGCCTTGACTCACATATGAACTTGAAGTGCCATACCATTCCTAACCCATAGGGTTCAATATGATGTCGGTCCACCTTTTGCAGCTATTACAGCTTCAACTCTTCTGGGAAGGCTGTCCACAAGGTTGCGGAGTGTGTTCATAGGAATTTTCGACCATTCATCGAAAAGCACATTGGTGAGGTCACAGACTGATGTTGGTCGAGAAGGCCTGGCTCTCAGTCTCTGTGCTAAATCATCCCAAAGGTGTTCTATCGGGTTCAGGTCAGGACTCTGTGCAGGCCAGTCAAGTTAATCCACACCAGACTCTGTCATCCATGTCTTTATGGACCTTGCTTTGTGCACTGGTGCACAGCATATTTGCCAACCCTTCCGATTTTCCCGAGAGACTCACGAATTTCAGTGCCCCTTCCTAAAATCTCCCGGGGCAACCATTGTCCCAAATTTCTCCCGATTTCCACCCGGTTAACAATTTTGGGGGCGTGCCTTAAAAAGCACTGCCTTTAACGTCCTCTATAACCTGTCGTCAGGTCCGATTTTACTCCATACAAACAGCGTGCCGGCCCAGTCACATAATATACACGGCTTTAACACACACACACTAGTGAATGCAAAGCATACTTGATCAACAGCCGTACAGGTCACACTGAGGGTGGCCGTACAAACAACTTTAACACTGTTACATATATGCGCCACACTGTGAACCCACACCAAACAAGAATGACAAACACATTTCGGGAGAACATCCGCACCGTAACACAACATAAACACAACAGAACAAATACCCAGAACACCTTGCAGCACTGACTCTTCCAGGACGCTACAATATACACCCCCGCTACCACCAAACCCCGCCCACCCCCCGACCCCGCCCACCTTTTTACATACATTCTGTAGCTCAGTAAAAAAAAACTAAAGTTGATTCCGTTTTTGAGATGGTCGGCTGTTTGTTGCATCTTTGTTGCTCTGGCTCGATTTTAAAACGACGTCGATCAAGGAGGTGGTCTGTTCGCGGAAAGTGCGATTTCTAATTCAAGATTCAAGATTCAAGATGCTTTATTATTGTCCATTCTTTAACATGTACAAGACACATAAGAACTGAAATTTCATTTTCGGCACAATCCCACTAAGAGCAGACATAGGTTACAGGGAGACAACACGGGACCGCCAACGGGTCAGCCACTTATGGCGCTCCTTAAAAAAGGTGGGAAAAAGGTGATATTGGGAAAGGGGGGAAGAGTAAAACATTTTAGTCTAAGGCTGGACCCTCGGAAGGGGGTCCAGACTGGGTCCAAGGGAAAAACCTCATTTAGCATAGCACACATATACATGATACATACAGTATAATCACAACAACTCGCAACAGGGGGGGAGTTGGGGCCATGGAGGCCAACCTGCTGCTATAAAGCGCTACTAGCCATCCGTAACCCCGAAGAGGAATTAAGCAGTGGTGGTGAGGGGCGTTGGATGGGGAGTGTGTTTGTATATATGCCTATTGTCTTTGGGTGAAGTGTAAATAATCAAAGTTCGATTCCCAGGTGTCGTTGAGAAGGGGAGGAGGGAGGAAGGTCAAAAAGCGTCCTTCTTTGAAATTCCTCAGGGGATGATTACAGAACAGCTTGTTCTTGTCTCAAGGCCATTCGGGGGAGTCAAATCGTAGATAAGGATTTTTGTTTTTTCTCGAACAGGCATTAACAATGACTTGTCTGTTCTATTCGTCCATGCTGACTCTCATATCCAAAACCTTCCTTTATATCAAGCTTTTCCATGATGTGATCCATTTTGCGATTCAGTTCAGAAATCACCACAGACTGTGTTCCTACAGCCCGGCCCAATCCGTCCATTGCGACGAACAGCCTTTGGGCTCCTTGATTGGCTGCCATCGTCTTACGAATTTTGCGATACACCAGAGCAATGCCCAGCCCAATCAGCAGGTGCCCCACGATCACGATTCCAAATATAGGTAGATGTCTTCCACGTCCTTGATGGAAAGGACTGAGAGGCGCATGATTCTCCATTTGTCCCAGGAATCTCTCACGTACCCCGCAGCAATAGTTCCATCAGGGTAGCCAGGCTCCCCAGAACCTCTTTTCCTCGTCGAAAAGATTGTGTCAATAGAGTCGAGAGTCCAGCTAATCAATTCCATGTCTGATGATTAGATTTGGAGGACAGCGCAAAGAAAGAGGCTTCCAAAAAAAAGTTTAGTCAAGACAAGACAAAAAAGAGAGAGCAAGCCAGGAAAAGACGGGAGGAGAACAAAATGTGACCGCCCATCACCAGAGGCAAGACAGAAAGGGAATGTATGTTGCATTCACAGAAATGTGAATGCAACATACATATAAAACCAACTAATCGAGAATTGACTCAATTACTAAAATATCTAAAAAAAAACACGGAAGCACAGGGAGATCACTCAATTAAAATTTCCGCAATAACAAATTGCAATCAAATTAACGAGACAGCATATTTAGTTTTTTCAACTATCCTGATTTTTTTCTTTTTGAATAACTTTAATTCCCGTATTTTTCGGACTATAAGGCGCACTTAAAATACTTTCAATTTCTCAAAAATCGACAGTGCGCCTTATAACACGATGCGCCTAATGTACGGAATAACTCGGTGCTTACCGACCTCGAAGTAATTGTATTTGGTACATGGTGTAATGATAAGTGTAACCAGTAGATGGCAGTCACACATAAGAGACACGTGTAGACTGCAATATGACGACAGTAACTAATACCAAAACTTCAAATGTTCCATTGAAAATAAAGAACATTACACGTGGCACTCAAAAATATGTCGACATGTTTTAGTATGACTTTAAAGCCGCACCGCTTGTTGGATTGTCGGCCCATTACGGCTACCGTAGTCAGAGATACAAGTATTACTATGATGTGTGTATGCCCATATTGTGGCCAAACAGCTACATTTTTGTTTCATCTGACATCACATGGACAAAGATAAGACCTTCTAGAGGAAAGTTCTGTGGTCAGATGAAACAAAAATTGAGCTGTTGGGCCACAATAGCCAGCAATATGTTTGGAGGAGAAAAGGTGAGGCCTTTAATCCCAGGAACACTATGCCTACCGTCAAGCATGGTGGTGGTAGTACTATGCTCTGGGCCTGTTTTGCTGCCAATGGAACTGGTGCTTTAGGACTCTAGAAAGAGGTTCCGCAGCCTCTGAAGCAGAACCTCCAGGTTCTGTAACAGCTTCTTCCCTCAGACCGTAAGACTGTTGAACACATCATAATTAAATTATCCCCTCAACTCCCCCCAAAATGGATTAACTCGCTGGAAAAAAAAAGACAATATAACATACATTCATAAATGTGGATGCATGTGAAAAAGTGCAATATATTTATCTGTACAGTAATCTATTTATTTATTTGTATATATTTATATATATTTATTTATTTTATATATATATTTATATATTATTTATATATATTATTTATTTATATATGCACCTTATTGCTTTTTTATCCTGCACTACCATGAGTTTATGTAACGAAATTTCGTTCTTATCTGTGCTGTAAAGTTCAAATTTGAATGACAATAAAAATGAAGTCTAAGTCTAAGTCTAAGTTTTAAAAGGGACAATGAAAAAAGAGGATTACCTCCAAATTCTTCAGGACAACCTAAAATCATCAGCCCAGAGGTTGGGTCTTGGGCGCAGTTGGGTGTTCCAACAGGACAATGACCCCAAACACACGTCAAAAGTGGTAAAGGAATGGCTAAATCAGGCGAGAATTAAGGTTTTAGAATGGCCTTCCCAAAGTCCTGACTTAAACGTGTGGACAATGCTGAAGAAACAAGTCCATGTCAGAAAACCAACACATTTAGCTGCACTGCACCAATTTTGTAAAGAAGAGTGGTCAAAAATTCAAGCAGAAGCTTGCCAGAAGCGCCTTATTGCAGTGAAACTTGCCAAGGGACATGTAACCAAATATTAACATTGCTGTATGTATACTTTTGACCCAACATATTTGGTCACATTTTCAGTAGACCCATAATAAATTCATAAAAGAACCAAAATTCATGAATTTTTTTTTTGTGACCAACAAGTATGTGCTCTAATCACTCTATCACAAACAAATAAGAGTTGTAGAAATTATTGGAAACTCAAGCAGCCATGACATTATGTTCTTTACAAGTGTATGTAAACTTTTGACCACGACTGTATTATCTGGTGTTTTGTTTCACAATATTATGCAAAACCAACTTTTCTTACCTTCTGGTACCCGCTGATGTCTATTTGAGATCTGCATAAGTCTTGAAAATTTGCGCATGTAGTCTGTGCCGACACCGCAGTCAATAAGCTTCTTCTTTTTCACTATCTTCTTGTTATGGGGCATTCATGTTCCGCTGTTGCCATTTCTAATATAAAGTAGTGTAAAGTTCTAACTTATATCTGTCAGTAAACTGGCTATAGAAGCGCTAAAACATATCGGTGTAGTGGGTTTACATAATTCACCCAAGGAACTTTAGTTATTAGAGAGTTTTGGTCGGACGGTTTTTCACGGCACACATTTCCTGTGTTGTTGCACTAGTGAGCCACGGATGAGGAGATGCTGCTCCGTTATTGATTGAAGTAAAGTCTGAATGTCATTAAAACAGTTAGCTCCATCTTTTGACACTTCTTCCATCCCCGTCCTTGCACGCTACACCGCTGCAACAAAGATTTCAAAGGTGAGCCACGTAAATAAGACCGCCCACAAAACAGTGCATCCTGAAGGGACTGTCAGAAAGCGACCTGAAGATGATCTGTAAAACATAATCCATGCAACATTTTGACCAAAGAACCACCATCACATGTTATGTAGACCAGTGATTTTCAACCACTGCACCGGAACACTAGTGTGCCGTGAGATATTGTGTGGTGTGCCATGGGACATGATGCAACTTCACCTAATTGGTCCCAAAAATATTTTATGCAAATCAATAATTACAACCTGCAAATAATGTGCTGTTGTCGAGTGTCTGTGCTGTATAGAGCTCTGCAGAGTAACCATGTAATACTCCGTATCAGTAGGTGGTAGCAGATAGTTAATTGCTTTGTAGAAGTCGGAACGCGTCAAGGATGGTTTGTCGTGATCCCAATATGCTGAGCACAGCAGGAGACGCGTGCAGGTAAAAAGGTATATAAGGCTTAAACCAAAAATTAACAAAACGGAAAGGAAAGGGCAATGAAGCATAGGGAAGGCTATGCAAAACGAAAGTAAAACTTAACTGGCTTCAAAGTAAACAAAAACAGAATGCTGGACGACAGCAAAGACTTACATGGTGTGGAGCAGAGATGGCATCCACAAAGTACATCCGTACATGATATGACAATCAACAATTTCCACACAAAGACGGAAAGCGTTTGCACAACTGAAATAGTCTTGTTTGCCAATAGAAAGCAGGTCAGACAAAAGCGCTCAAAGGAAGTGAAGTGAATTATATTTATATAGCGCTTATCTCTAGTGACTCAAAGCGCTTTTACATAGTGACACCCAATATCCAAGTTACATTAAAACCAGTGTGGGTGGCACTGGGAGCAGGTGGGTAAAGTGTCTTGCCCAAGGACACAACGGCAGTGACTAGGATGACGAAAGTGGGGATCGAACCTGGAACTCTCAAGTTGCTGGCACGGCCGCTCTACCAACCGAGCTATACCGCCCCAGGAAGGCGTGGAGCTGCTACAGAAAAAGACCAACAAAACAGGAAGGGCCACCGAAATAACAGCGCGAGACAGGAACTAAAGCACCACACACAGGAAAACAACAACAAACGCAAAATAAGGCATGACGACTTGGTGGAGTTTCAGTGCGACAGTCTATAAATATGCAAAACATAGGAAGGAAAGAAAAGAAAAATAGTGCAAATGGAGGTAAGGTGCAGAATCCAGTCCTGAGAACGAATGTTCTGAATGTATTGTTTAAATATTATACGATATACATATATACAGAAGCATTCAGACTGTGGGTGGAAAGTAAACATTGCACACAGAGAGGTGCTAAACTATAAAATCAGTGCCTATGAGAGTTCACTGTGGTTATGGCTTTAGGGATAAAACTGTTCTTGAGTCTGTTTGTCTTAGACCTGATGACCCTGTTGCCTTCCTGAGGGCAGCAGGTCAAAGCCAGGGTGAGAGCTGTCCTTGACAATGTTGGTAGCTTTGCTGAGGCAGCGGGAGGTGTAAATGTCAGTCAGGGAGGGGAGAGGGCAGCCGATGATCCGCTGTGCTGCCTTTACCACTCTCTGGAACCTCTCCTTGTCTGCAACGGTGCAGCTGCCGTACCACGCTGTGATGCAGTATGTCGGCAGGCTCTCGATGGATGAGCGGTAGAAGGTCAGCAGAAGGATGGAGTCCAGGTTGTACTTCTGGAGGACTCTCAGGAAGTGCAGCCGCTGCTGAGCCTTCTTGGTGTAGACCACAAGGAAGTGTTTTCAATTTAGAAAAAAAATCACAATATGACTACTAGGAATGATGTTTGATAAGACATTATCCAGTTCGAGCCCATTATCGAATCCTCTTATCGAACCGATTCCTTATCGATTCTCTTATCGAATCCAGATAGGTTGTTGTATATGTAAAAAAAAACACAATATTTGGTTTAACAAAAGCTCACTTTTATTTTATAAGAAAAAAAACAAAAACAAATAAATATTGACTGTTGTTACCCAAAGTATATTAAGTGGGATTTTTCAGAAAAACTAATATATACAGTAACACAAAAACAAACTGTCTCTGTGATCACGATAGGTGTATATATAATAATATAGTGTTAAATAAAATCAGTCCCTTGGGCACAAAACTGAAAATAATACAGGTCTCCAAAAAGTGCACTTCTGCTGCTATTGGAACATACTAACTACACACACAATGACATTAAGAACGCCACAGTCATCAATCAACAATTGTTCTTCCAAAAAATTAGCATGTCTGCTTTTTCAGGATCAAGTCTGACCCGCTCTTCGCAAATCGTGTCGCCAACGGTGGAAAAAACACGTTCACTTGGCGTGGAACTAGCTTGGACACACAGATAGGTTTGACGACATCCTCCTCCAGTCTGTATCTAAACCTTCTGGGGTCCATCAGTGTGGCCTCCTCCAGGAATGACTGCACGTCCTTGTCCTGGAGGGAAAATGAGGGACAGACACAGCATATAATTAGGGGGGAAATTAGCTGAATGTGAAGACTAGGGTGTCTGTTATTAAGTCTTTAGCATTAGTATGTGGAATTAAATGATGGAATGGACTAAGTAATGAAGTTAAACATTGTACTGATATGGATCCACTATAACAGGTTGTTCAAATTAATAGTGCTTACAAAGTACAAAGAAGAATTATGAGAAATACTTTCAACCTTATTGAAAATAAGATATTATTCATCTCAGTATATTAATAATGACTGAATTAATTAATTACATATTACAAAACTGTTGTATATACTAATTCACAGATGTTATTTTATTATAAAAAGGTCAGTAAATGATGTATATATTTGTAAACACTCTGAAGTGGGAAAGGGGTAGGATTAAATAAGACATGATGTAAAGTGAAATGATATGAAACTGTGATGTGTTATGCTGTAAGTTTGTTCATGTACGAAATAAACTAAATAAAGAAAGAAAGCACTAGTTTATTAGACAGACCTGCAAACTCTGTAGTGGTGTAGGCTCCAAGATACCGTTAACGTTATCAGACACATACAAAAAGGCTAATGTTAACGTTACCGTTAGCCACTGACTATGCTTAGGTAACGTTAGGCTAGCTAACATTACTGCAGTCCTGGTTGACATAAGAGGTAACCTTATTTTAGCCTAAAGGCTACAAGTGAGCAAATATGGAAATTAACCGGCAACAGTCAACGTTAGTTACTCACCGGCACTGCAGGTTGAAGCAGAGGAAGAGGGGCTTGCTTCGTCATCTCTGTCGCTGCTTCTCCACGTGTCGAAGACACGCCACGGTTCTCAAACGTTCAGGTTATGTACGGCCTGAACATGTTTCAACATGCTTCCCCCCTTACATGACAGCAAAGCCGGGCAATAATTGCATATTGCCGTTTCCTCGTCGTATTTTTTTGGAAATTGAAGCCATGCCTTGGAGCGTTTTTTCCGGTCCATTGTTGTTGCTGCTTTCTGTATCTGCCGCCTAATGACTGAGCTACATCATTTCCTGTGACGTGTCATAGGGCATTTCCTTTGGGACGGGATTTGTTCCCAGGGATTCGAATAAAGAACCAACTCTTTTTCTTTACTATAGTGGCCTCGATAACGGGAACTGGTTCTCAAAAAGGGATTCAAGTCAATGAAATCGGTTCTTTTCTTATCGAACAACCGGGAGAACCGGTTTTGAACATCATACCTAATGACCACTTTAATGCGCCTTATAATCCAATGCACCCTATGGTCCAGAAAATACGATGTTTGACCACGTAAATACACGGCAGCTGTTTGCAGAGAGACAGTAGCTGTATTTATGGTTTGTTGTTGAAGTCATAGAGTAATCCCAAAAAGAAGGTATTGGTCTATATTTCTTAGTGTTAGGTGTTTTTAATGCACCGTCATTCATAAAATATACCATTGGTTGACTGGTGGCTATTACCGTCTTGGAGCTACTTTCATATTTATGACAGCAAGGCAGGCACGACAACGTGGTCGCCAGCAAAGTCACTTGAGTTTAACCTCCTGATTCATTTAGTTCACCCCAGGGTGTCGGGAGTCCACCTGCTGCGAATGCCGCCACCTGCATTATGAAGTGAGTGCACTGCCAGGTAGATCGAGCGGGCCCTTTCCAAAGAAAGCTTCCTAACAAACGGGGATCAGCTGTGACCTTGTATGTGAAAAGAGCGACATTGGATTTGATTCGAGGCTTCATCTGCGATAGGCTCGTTCAGGATAAATGGCGTGGATGATGGATTGATGTTATTTGAACCCTCCTAGGGTGCAAACAATGTACCGCCCTAATGTGGGTCTTCACAGGAACTGGGGTGAAAAGCAGGCGGGAGTATATGGAAGGTCATTGGTCGTGCAGTGGTGCGTGTCTCACATTTGCACACATTGGAAATATTTATTGTCACATGTGAGTATGAAACATGTCTTTTCTTATTCTGTGCATACTAAGTATTGAAAAACTGCTAGTCCCACCGAAGAGGATGGCGCTGTTTGCTGGCCCACCGAAGAGGATGGCGCAGTCTGCTGGCCCACCGAAGAGGATGGCGCCGTCTGTTGCAGATCCCATGGGCTGAGAAAAGGCTGTGCCTCCCCAGCTGCACAGCTACTCATAACCCCCCCCCAGGGGACGGATCCAAGACGTCACCAGATAGGCCCACAGACGACAGGGATCGGTGGGAGAGGGCTTGAAATGAGGCCAAACTTTTCCTCAATTTAGCCATCATCGCCAGAATCCCGTCAAGCCTCTCCGCCATCGAAATCTCCGCGGGGTTCGTATTAGGCTGGAGTATTCTGTCACGTAAAGGTGGTGACGAACCCCAAGATGCAGAGACGGCAGGCTTGGTGCAGGAAAACATAATTCATTGTCCAAAATAAAGATAAAACACAAACCAGGAACTAGGAAACAGGAAACAGGATACCAGGAAAACAGGAAACGAGGAACTAGAAGACAGCTCACAGCATACAGGAAACGGCTAACAGCTATCCGGATTCAGCATACAGGTTGTAGCTACAGCTACAACGACAATACTCCAGCCCTGACTGGAGGGCAAAGCAGGTCTAAATAGCAGCTGGCTGATTGACACCAGGTGTGGCCAGGTGCCAATCAGCCGCAGCTGAGGGGAAACAGCGCTCAGGGAGACAAGCAGGAAACTGAACCAAAATAAGAGCGCTGACAGGAAATAAAAACAAACAGAGGAAAAACCAAAACATAACTAAACTGTCAGTGACAAACCTGACAAGAAGTCCAAAGAGGTAAAGGCAGGCTCGGAAGTCCAAAGACAGGCGGAAGGTCAAGGGCTGGAGCGAGGCGTCCTGGTCAAAGGGTAGGCGTGAGGTAGAGATCCGGAGAGGCAGCAGAGAGTCCAGAGGGGATACGGGAAGACGAGACACACAGCTTGACAACAGGGAAGGAAGATGGGAAGCTGGATAACGACACAAGATAGGACAAAATGAGCACGACGGGGAAGGAACACAGAGAGCGAATAGACCATACTTGCCAACCC